>NC_044193.1:17542885-17545385 GCF_900880675.1 Sparus aurata | reverse complement strand
TATCAGTACACAACCCAACAGGTTGTATTTCCTCCCCCTGGCCCTACAGGAGACAGTTGACGAAGGAAAATATCTAACAATGACCCACCATCTACTTCAGAATGGTTTGTCTACAGTATTTGCTGGGAAGCAGCCCTCACTAATGGCCTTCCGGCAGCCAATCTGCTAATGTGCCGTGCAGAGCGACGCTGACATCAGAGCAGAAATGATCCATGCTTCTTCCCGTTCATTATATCCATCTCTCCACCTGTCCATCCCTCTGAGCTCTCCATCACATCAATAATCCCACCTCTCCCCTCCCCCTGCGCTCTCATCTATATATTGTGATCTACTTCCTTAATTCGACTTTTCATGCCTTCGCCCCTGAACCTGCAGCGCACACCTTGCACTAACACCTATACGCACATTCACACATTGCTGCGCTTAGCTAAGTACTC
This sequence comes from Sparus aurata, assembly GCF_900880675.1. Lineage (NCBI taxonomy): Eukaryota > Metazoa > Chordata > Actinopteri > Spariformes > Sparidae > Sparus > Sparus aurata. The sequence goes on along the minus strand of NC_044193.1, from coordinate 17,544,948 downwards.
CACTGCTTGTGTTTTCATTATGCATCGATTAAAGTGGAGGAAAAAAATGTGTGGCAGGATAGTCTGCATGTAGAATGACAGAAGCCATTGATTCGCCCTGTTTTTCTGACGCACTGCAGTCCCCCTTTCTGCATAAAAGTGAATTGGCTTAGGCGCAGGAGCGATGGCCATCTTTATTCTTAAATAGGATCCCCTTTAGCTTCCACAGAGTAGTTGCTAATCTTCCCGTGGTCCTCTTAAACACCACAACTACAAGAAATACAACATGAGGATTAGGAAACACCAACCAAAATAAACCATCCTCAAGCATTCAAGCATTTAATCTGAGTGACAGCATCTGAAATTACTTGAAGTTTAATCATCTACTCGCTGATTGCCACATGTGCTGGTCTGAGTGCAAGTGTGTGAATGAAGGCGTGCGCCGGGCACACATATGGTGTGACATAATGGCATACCGCACTGCGTGTCATCCTGCAGCGTACAAGTAAGTGTTATTGTGCCTAAGTAGGGGATGAATCATGCAGTTCGCTATAATTTCCTCTTGTGTCAGTGGAGTGGCTTTTATAGAATCAATGAATGGGGTGTAGATGCAGACGGCCTGTCAGTGAGACGAAAATAAGTGTGAGGGGGAAATTCTTTGTTCGCCGCTGATATCAGAGTCATATTAGATAGAAGTCATAATTTTGTATTTCAACAGCTTCAGCAAGCATGTCATGAAAAACAAACTTTGCTACAGCAAAACCTTGATTATAATAATATTCTAATGCCGAGACACGATTGACCCGAGTATTGTATGGGGGACCTTGGCTAGTGACCCGCATTGTTCAGTTTTTTCCTGTAAACACCACAACAGAAACTACAGGGCTTTGAGTATCAGTCCAGCTCATGCTCCTACTAGAGGGCTTCCAGACGCAGTAAAAGAGTTTGAAAAGTCAAATGTATCAGCTTAGAAATGTCAGAGAAGGGACAGAGCTTTAAGAAAGAGGAAGTCCACTACAGCTGACTTTTTTTTTTGTTACATCTAAACAAACTAAACACACAAACTCTCTCAACTTCATACTGTTTTACTTCATTTATATTTGGCAGACCCCACACCTTTCTAGCCCTAGACAGTGTTCTGGGGACCTTATTTTCCTCTGACAGCTTGTTTTTACAGTTATGGAAAATATAAATATTTCTGAGTTTGTGTTACTACCTCATTAATATTGTAAATATTAAAGTTCTGATGTTAAATGCCCTCTCCAGAACAGCATCATGCCCCTTATGGAAACTGATGATTGGAGAGGACTGTATGTAGGAATACTAAACATAGAAAAGTACTTTGCATGCTCTATGAGGAGGTTTTATGGAGCACACAGCTTCACATGAATAGTTAAGTTCCTCGCGAAGACTACTGTAGCTTTATAATGTGGCTTCCCTTGAGGGGGGTAGAGCGCTTTTTATTTCTCCTGCTCGGACTGTAAAACGAGATCAAGAAGGTTTCTGCCTCTTACTGTAAAACATAAAAAACATCTCATCTTGGACCTGATTTCTTAAAGGTTGTCTAAAACGTTTGGATGGCTCGGCGTTTATTGAGATTTCTTTTAATAGCCTCAAATGTTTCATTCTTCCAAATCCCCCGCATGTTTATAGTTTATACATTACGGTCTTAAAGCGTGTGTGTATTTTCTGTGATAACATGGCAGAGGTGCAGAGGGCAGCTGCAGGCGATAGAAAAGGAGAATATCCATTACATAAGAGATTAAACTGGAGGAATCTGAGGTATGTATCCAACAACGTTGGCCAGTAATATGAAAGTCGACTTCATGAACCATCCCCACCCCCATGTACAGAGCCTCAGCGGGTAGGCCCACTGTTTATACCTTTGATGTCGGCTTGTTAAAAAGGAACAAAACACAGCTTTTGTCATTTAGTGTGCAGTTGTTGTTTTAACTTTAGCCTCCGAGCTGCAGCGATGGAGGTCATGTGTGTGCACAGGACCGGAAGACAGGAAGACAGATTTGATTTCTGGCTTTTTCAAAGCTTGTGGGTGGATGCTGCACTTCTACCTGCGGAGCTTTGAA